>NW_019641624.1:233758-242677 GCF_000599845.2 Trichogramma pretiosum
AGGCGCTGATTCCAATTTAGCTAATGCAGAGGGATTAACTCCTCTGCATATCATTTGCGATAGATACGACGATGTCGATGGCTTGGCGGAGTTTTTCTTCATTATGAATAAAAAAATCAAGCGGACAGTGGAGATCGATGCAAAGGACAAGTTGGGCCGTACACCACTGCAATTAGCTGTGTTGAGCCGTGCAGCAAAAACTCTCGATGTACTCTTGAAATACGGCGCTGATCTGTCCAGCTTCGTTTTTCCCTCTGAGAGTTATTTTGCTAAGAATTTGATACCAGCGGCATTTCAAAGAGTCATTAATTGCAGTTACATGAATAGATTGAGATGGGGGTCTCGCGCTCTGATCATGGTTGACATACTCGAGAATAGAGGATACAAACTGAACCGAGACGACGCCCTGAAAATCATGGGAATTTTCACCAAGCACAGATTCTATTATGAGCCGATGAATCTCGATACATCTTGGTACGACGACGAGGAGTTCGCGAACAAAGCAAAAGAGATGATGATGAAGCCGAACCGGTCGCTATACGACTTGGTCAAGTTAAGGCCCGAAGAGGCGGAAAAAAAACTCTCCTATTCGGACTATAGCGACTTTGTGGACTCGTATAATTGGCACGGTCTATCCGAAAAGCTTCGTCAAGCTTGTACTGCGCATCTGTGCGAGACGATGTCGAGAGGATTCTTCCGGCGATGGGCCCTGGACTCCTTTTCGGAGCTGCCGCTGAATGGACTGCCAATCGAGGGCCGTGAATTGATCACCAATGGCACATACACGAACAGAGATTTACATGATATTTGCTTGACAGCTGCAAGCCTAAGCTCCTGACGACATCAATCATATTGGCAATCACTGTTATGATGTCTGGAGTCATTACATTTTTCATATCATTCGAATAAATAAATTTCAAAAAAAACCCATCGAATCTATTGATTTTCCCATCATTCGAATCATTCTTTACTTCGACTTTGTTGAAAAAAAAAAAATTTGCCATTCGTTCGATAATCAGCACGTTAATAATGATGAAAGCACTGGGCGCTATAACCGGGGACACATTTGCAAGGGCTCCGAGCTTCGATTCGCCAGTCCACGCGTAGATTTTCAGATTCTTTCCGGATGAAAAGGGCAGCTCGGCAGATCGAACGTTCCAAATAATAGTCACGCGTCTCTGTGTATTGGAACGTATTATGGACAGTTCGATCGCACATCCAAGCTCCATTAGGCACAAAGTATTTTTCACGAACCTCACGGTAAAAGTGAGTTACTCAGCCAATCGTTCATCAAATATCCAATCTCAGAGGCTTTTCCGCAAAGAGGAAAACTGACGGCCCGTCGCAACTGCCTGAAAATGAGACCCTAGCTTGGCTAGCATTCGAGTTTCGCGAGTCAAGGAAGCTGAGCTACGTGGCGGACTGCTTTGACAAAGGCACATTTCTCCGTGTTTGTTTATTTATAATTGCAGCGCTCCACGTGTACCTGCGTGCTGTACACTTAAATTTTAATGGAAATAATAATGTGACGTCTGTTTCTGAGCCATACTAGCTTGGCCCCGAGATTATGTGTGTGTCTGTGTGTACGCGTTGCGGTGCACGCGAGGAAGGATCATCGAATTGTCGTAGTTTCTTCCAACGACGTTACTTGTTCTTGCGTTTGAAGCTTGATTTAGCAAGAACAAAAGTTGGCCTCATTTGTGATCTGGCTCTACGGGATCAATCATTGCTCAATTTTTCCGATGCATCGAGAGCCCGAACGAACAGTACATATTACCGGGGCGAGTTACGTGTAATCTTTTATCGCACATTCGGCCGTGCACTTGAAGAGAATAATACGTGGTATTGATTTATTTTTTCCTCACCTTTCAATGCCACCATAAAAAAATGTAAGCTTTCTTTTCTTTTTCTAGCTAAAAAAGAACTTTTTGAAAATCCTTTTTTTTAGTTAAAAATTAAGATTTTCAGACGGTCGAAGTCGGTGGGTACGCGTTATAGGAGATTACGCCCCATCTATCTGTGTAGAAACATGAATACTGTCGGACTCGCGTCTATACGCGCACCGGATCGCTGAATTTCACAGCTCGAGCTGCAGATTTCATTCATCTTTCGGTTCCTCGTTGCTTTTACACCCTTCGCGCCGTATCGATGTATTTATTGACGCTCCGAAAACGTCGGCAACGAGCGCGACTGTGGCACTGGCTGCGCCGATGTACAGGTATACATCGTATCCGATGATTCGTCGGCTGAGTACGAGGCAGAAACGGAGTTTGTTATGCTCGCGCGTGTGAGTGGAGAAAAAAAAAATTGCATAGACATGAAAAAAATTTTTATACGATATTTTTTATACCGTATTTAGCAAAGTACAATCACTAGAAAATTGTTAATTGTTTAGTACACCGGAGACCAATTTGGAATGATCTCTTCAGCTCTGTTGACATAAATGTTCTCACACTTTCATTTCACGATTTGTAAATATTATCACATCTATAAGTTACCTAGTTCGATGTGTAACATCATTACTGAGCAATTAGTCGTTGATCAAGTTCCGAGTGATAAACATGGAACTCAGTGGTGTATATAACTGTAATGTCAGGTAATTATTATTTCGTGAGAATGGAATTCAAAAAAATTTGTAGTATTATACTTGATTTCAATGTGAATATTGCAGAGTCAAGGAGGAACCAAATGACGTTTTCCCAATTGAAAATGAAGATTATAAGATAATTGATAATACATACGATGTTGAAACCGACGAATTCTCGAGTTTTCGTCGAGAAAATTTAGTGAGTGTGGATATGGGACTGTTATAGTCAACATTTGTAACAAGTATTATTTTACTAATCAGAAATTACATTTTCAGACTCATAAGCTTCAAGAATATGATGAAAATTCTGGACCTAATGCTGATTTGGAAATAGAATTCGAATGTAAGGACGAGAAGCTCGGCATTGACTTATTAGTAGTTAAGAAAATCGAGAACGATTATCCAGATCATTTGCAGTATATGAAAAATAGTTTCGATTATCAGACCCAAAAGAAAATTAAAGAAGAAATTGTCGACGAAGTAAAAGAGGAATTGAATTTAGATGATGAACTCAGTGATACATTTGATACAAATAAAAAAACATTTGCTCAAAATAGTCAATGCAAAACCCAAACTGATAAGGCACGCGATCGTACCCAACATCCATGTAATATATGTGGTCAGAAATTTACAAAAAAAAGTAATCTTAAAATGCACATCGATGCAGTTCATAATGACGTCAAGCATATGTGTGTTACATGTGGAAAGACATTCCCACAGAAAGGGAATCTCAAAATTCACATCGATGCGATTCATAATGGTGTTAAACATGCGTGTAATATATGTGAAAAGACATTCACACAAAAAGGAAATCTCAAAATTCACATCGATAAAGTTCATAATGGTGTTAACCATGCTTGTGGTCTATGTGCAAAGGCCTTCACACAAAAACGTTATCTCAAGATTCACATTGATGCGATTCATAATGGTATGGCACCAACTTGCGAAATATGCGGAAAGAAATTTCAAACGAAGACTAATCTCAAAATTCACATCGATGAAGTTCATAATGGTGTTAACCATGCTTGTGGTCTATGTGCAAAGGCCTTCTCACAAAAACGTTATCTCAAGATTCACGTCGATGCGATTCATAATGGTATGGCACCAACTTGCGAAATATGCGGAAAGAAATTTCAAGCGAAGACTAAACTCAAGATCCATATCGATGGAGTACATAATGGTGTTAAACATGCGTGTGGTATATGTGAAAAGACATTCACACAAAAAGGTGATCTCAAAATTCACATCGATGCTATTCATAATGGTATGGCACCAACATGCGAAATGTGCGGAACGAAATTTTCAACTAAAGCTGGACTCAAGATTCATATCGATGGAGTACACGATGGTGTTAAGCATACGTGTAGTATATGTGAAAAGACATTCACACAAAAAGGACATCTCAAAATTCACATTGATGCAATTCATAATGGTATGGAACCTACATGCGAAATGTGCGTAAAGACATTCAAGTCTAAAGGCAATCTTAAAATACACATGAATTCAATGCATAATAAGATCACCCACCCATGTAATACGTGCGGCAAGACATTTTCACGAAAGGATGTACTGAAAATCCACGTGGATTCAATCCATAATCAAATAACTCACACATGTAATACATGCGGTAAAACGTTTGCGCTAAAAAGGACTCTCAAGAAACATGTCGAAGCATCGCACGGTAATAATATTCACGCCCGTGAATAATTATGTGGAAAGTCATTTGCATCAAAGAGCTATCTAAATAAACACCTCAGATGTGTACATGTTGGCTAACCCATGCACGTGATCAATGCGGAAAAAAAATGTCTGCAAAATATTTTAAAACGACAACTAACAATACACAACAAAAAAATATTGAGACAAATGATTAGGCTCAAAACTGGCATTAATATGGAGCTTCTTTCACGCATTATGATCAAATAAATATATAAAATGTATATTCAATTTTGTAAAAAACAATTATCATCATATTTTAGATTACTTGTGTTTTTCAATTTGACTACTTGAAAAAAACGTTGAGTTTTAAGAAAACCAATAAATATTCTTATAAAAAACCAAATTGCTCAACTTGAATTAATCCAGAAAATTTTAATCAAATTTTACGGTTTTCTTGGGTATACAAATCGTAAAGTGACAATTCAAATGAGTGTATGAGTGTTTTACGCGATAAAACAATTCAGTACAATTCCAAGTTAGCTAAGATTGATTCTATATGATCTTTCGCGATAATAAAAAAAAATTACAATTTGAAAAAAAAGCTACATTATTTTTCAAAAGAGAGAATCGACGAATAAAAAATTTTTCACGTCAATTTTTCAGTATAATTGTCTGTATCGAATTGACGGTTAATCGAGCTGTAAACTTTTTTCTCCTTCTTAAGATACGGACCGCAGCCGGTACACCATCACAGAATTATTCATAAAGCTGTCATCTTGGCGGTTGTTATTGCATTTTTTTCAAGTTTCTCGCGAACATTTCTCACGTACGTTAAACTTAAATAATCGAACTCTACTTCACCTCCGGCTGCGACTCTTTCTTTGTGCACATCGGCTACTTCCAAAAAACATCTTTCACATCGTTGATCCAAGCTGAAATTCCTAAGTTGAAAGTATGCATTCGAATCACTCCCGAAGAATTTGGAGCTTGTACGACAGCGAAGAGAGCAGTCGAAGCACGACGGCGATGAGAAAGACATAAAGTTACGGTCCGGCAAGATTTAGCCGGGCTAGGACTGCGCATGTAGATGTATTTTTTGTTGTATGAATCTACAAAGTCGTGTCGAGCGTGATTTGAGCGAGTGCTGAAAGGGGCTAGTGTTTTTTGTAGTTATCTAATAATTATATATATTCGCATAATATGAGCGAGTCGATCCAGCGATCGACATCTTGTCGGGGATATATAATACTATAGTCAGTATCCTTTACGTCGTCGAAGTGTAAACACAGTGGGCAGATCGCGTATCGACCGTGGCAAGTGATTTTCGTGAAGATAGTGAAAAATATCTTAAATTTTGAACGAAAATGTTTTTATGTTCTTGCTTTTTCAAACCATCGGCCACTATCGACGACGAGTCCAACCGAAAGTTTGACATCATCCTGCGTGATTTAGGAAAATCAAAGAGCTCACGAGACAATGACGATTGCGAAACCGAAGAAGGAGAAAAATCAAAAAGCTCGCGAGACAATGACGATTGCGAAACCGAAGAAGGAGAAAAATCAAAAAGCTCGCGAGAAAGCAGCAACTGTAAGACTGAAGAAGAAGAAGAAAGTGCGAAGAGTTCGCAAGAAGAGATTTGTGCCGACAAAGTCGATTTGATGGAGAATTCCATAGAAGCCGGCAAAGACATCGGGACGATGGTAAAGGTCGACGCTCGGGACTCCGGGGGTAAAACTCCCTTGCACCTGGCCCTAATCGGCGTAAATCGTTCCTCCACGGATGTACTGCACGACCTTTTGCAAGAATGTTATCTCGAGAGCCACGATGCATCGGATCGTGCATCGCTACGTTTAACAGTGACCGACGAATCGAAGCGGGCGGTCGAATTGCTGCTCAGAGCTGGCGCCGATCCAAATGTTGCAGATGAGGACGGATCGACTGCTCTGCACGTTATTTGCAAGCGAGACGACGACAACGAAAATTTGATGATGATGTTGTTCGCGATCTGCGACGACATCGGGATGACGGTGCTGGTCGACCTTGCTGACAGCTCGGATTGCACGCCATTGCACTGGGCACTGGCAAACGGCCACGTAGCTTTGGCCAGAGCTCTGCTGAAAAAATGTGCCAGTCCAAACGTGGCCAACAACAAAGGAAATGAACCTCTGCACGTCATTTGCTACAGAAAAATCGATGACGATTTGATGAAGGTATTCCTCGAGACGTGCAAAGGTCTCAACAAGGATGTGTCCGTCACCGTTGCAAATAAGTTAAAAAAGACACCGCTGGATTTGGCTGTGCAGTACTTACTGCCGGATGTGTTATATGCACTATTAAATTACCGTACCGATCTGCCCCTGTTCAAATTTCCCAGTGCGGCCGATTTCAAGATGTACCTGGCCATTAAGTTATCTGAGAGTACAAGAAGTCCATCATCAAAATACCAAGTAATCTGTGATGCTATCTTCGTTGTCCGACATATATTAAACCAAGGCTCAAAGTTAGCATTAAACGAAGCGGTAGCCATAATCAAGCTACTGATAGAGCACGTTCGGTTCCCATTATCGGCTTGTCATATTAAAGACATTTTCAAAGACGAATATTTCGCGATGGAGGCGAAACGAATTCCAGCAAGTCAAACGCTCTCCGTATATGAACTCATGGAGTTACCAATCGACAAAGCGGCAAGACTGTTAAATTATGAAGATTTTAAGTCCACGCTCAGGACGCGAGGTATTATACCGCGTCGCGAAAATAATTTAATCTTGGAAGTGGTGATAATATTTTCTATTCACGATGTTTTTCAATCGTGTAAGGAAATATTTTCGCAAGATCTGATGAACTTTATGTTACCCATCGACAGTATATAATTAACGCCGAAGAAAAGGAAAATAAACCATCCCAATGAGAAGATAATTGTACAATGTAGTATTGTATATTATAATAATAATGAACTATGTTCAATCACAAAGTTATTTACCAAACCAATACCAAATTTATTTACCAACACTACATCAAATTAAAAAGTTTCATTTAAAATTGTGATAATTCTTTTTTCAAAAGATTACATGAGCACAAGTATGACAGTCTTATCCTTATTATTCGAATCTAACTCCAAAATTACTTACTTTTCTCATTTTGAAACACTAAATGATAGTTCACGAACATCATTAAGATATACCTTCATTGAATTGGAAGAAAAAAGAAGATTTTTCTTATTACAGTTATTTATGCTTCAAATAGTTCCTCGGAGAATAACATTTATCTCATCGTTGAAGTAATGAAGAGTGCTGATTTTTTTTCTGGAAACTCGAATGTCATAATTGTCACAAATCATTTGATTATCAAAGCTACCTAAAAGGTCACACCAATACAGTACACGTTCGGCGTAATCCCTTTGAATGTGCCAATTGACATAAATCTTTCGCATACCAGGCAGAGCGCGAAAGACACGTTATTACAGTTCATAATCATAGCAAACCATTCGAATGTAATTTGTCATGAATCTTTTGTTTATAAAAGTACCCTCATTACTCATATAATGACAAATAAAATATTTCAATCTGTTCAATATTTTGTCGTGATAAAGAAAAATGCTTTACGCATCGTTACTACATAAATTGAAATACTAATTATGAATAACTTTATTGCTGACGTGACCTGATCCACTAACACTACCTCAATTATCATTACAATCATTAGCGTGGCCAGGGTTCAACTAGTGTGGGTGCCAATTTCAAATTTTCTGCTCAGCTTGTATATATTTTTTTTAGACTTTGATGAGTACAAAATTTTTTTATTTTTATTGATAATTATAAATAATGTAAGTTTAGAAAAAGGGGTACAAAAAAAGAGATACTTAGATAAAATTACAAATTTGATAAAAATATAATTTATTTTACAATACTATGCGTCTATCAAAAGGAACAATTTTTTTAAATTCTTCAATTACCTCAATAGGATCAATATTTACCGCCAAGTCTTGTTCAATAAATGGAACCATTAAATTTTCCAAACGATCTTGCAACATTGTTGAGCGTAGCTTTGATTTTATAATGCTAAGTTTAGAGAAACTACGCTCACAAGTACAACTGGTGACAGGAATTGACGCAAACGTAGATACTAATTTATAAAAAGTGGGGTAACAAAGTTTTCTATTCTGTATAGATAACCAATTAAGCCATTCAATTACTGTGCATGGAAATGATTTCGTATCTTTCTTCGTTCGAAGTAATCTGACTTCTGCTCGAAGTTCATCATTGTCGATGCCAAATTTTTTGGTTGTAGACTGTGCATCGCGTTCGCTCTTTTAAATTATGATTGACAGGCCTGTGAGACGATCAGTTTAAAAAATAACGTTCCTAGTTTTTTGACCACTTTTTTATTTGAACGAGCAACAATTGAATATTTAAAATTGATTTAGTTTGTTCGCATTTATTATTTCATTTACTTGGATTACATATTCAATATTTTGTTCTCAAAGATAAAAAAAATAGTTTGGTATGGGTTAATTCGGTTACTAAACACTATGTGCGCTTTAGTAATTTACGATTCCATATTTAGTTATCAATATGTTTATTACGTGAAAAATGGGTGATTTTTATTTTTAAATATTCCGCTTCTAGGCGCTCCTTCAAAATTAGTGGGGGTGCCGCGGCACCCACGGCACCCAT